>NC_142687.1:72305000-72307500 GCF_056320005.1 Nelumbo lutea | reverse complement strand
AAGATCAAAGTCCGCGAGCCTACCTCATATGCAGGGACCCGCGATGCCCGGGAGCTTGACAACTTCCTTTGGCAAATGGAACAATATTTCACTGCCGCCGAACTCGTCGAGGAGGCGGCCAAGGTGCGTACTGTTGTTATGTATCTTACTGATGTTGCTATGTTATGGTGGCGCAGGAGATGTGCCGATGTGGAGCGAGGATTATGCTCCATTAATACGTGGTCCGTGTTCAAGAGTGAGATAAAGTGCCAGTTCTATCCAGAGAACGTGGAGTACCAAGCCCGTCGGAAGCTCAAGAACCTAAAACACACGGGCTCATTGCATGAGTACGTGAAGGAGTTCTCCGCACTATCGCTCGAGATCACGGACATGTCAGACAAAGACCTTCTCTTCAACTTTATGGACGGCCTACAACAATGGGCCGAGCTCGAACTCCAGAGACGAGGTGTAAAGGACCTCGCCACAGCCATGGCCGTTGCTGAACAACTGGTAGACAACAGGCGACCAAGCAAAGACAGCCCCAAACCCAACTCATATCAGGGCGTAGGCAAGATGGGAGGTGACAGGAAACCTTACTACGCGCCCAAGGGAGACTCTGGGCCAAGTAAACCCAACACTTACAAGTTCTACAGGAGACCCGAAGGAGACACTGGATACAGGGGTGGCCAGTTTGTGAAGAGAACACCTCCGGCACCTTGCTTCATCTGTGAGGGAAAGCATTGGACTAAGGATTGTCCTAGTCGGGGGAAGCTCAATGCCTTGCTTGCAAAGCTTAGTGATGATGAGCATAGCGAGGAGGAGAAGGAATCGGGGGAGACAAGAATGGGGGCTCTACGAAGACTCAACGCAATGAAGAAAAAGACGAACCCACAAGGAGCATCGAAGTTCAAGCCGAAGGGACTGATGTATGTAGACATTCGCTTGAATGGTAAGCCCACAAGAGCCATGGTGGATACCGGTGCTACCCACAACTTTATCTCTATGGAGGAGGCATCCCGAGTAGAACTTGCACCTACCAAGGAAGTTGGATGGTTGAAGGCTGTGAACTCTAATGCCAAACCCATACAAGGTGTAGCTCATGGGGTGGTCTTGCAACTTGGTGACTGGGAAGGGATGATAGACCTCTCAGTTGTGCCCATGGATGATTTCCAGGTTGTTCTCGGCATGGACTTCTTAACTCAAGTAAAGGCGGTGCCCATGCCCTTCCTCAACAAAGTGTGCATATTTGAAGACCAGGCTCCTTGCATGGTTCCAGTTGTGCCAGATACCACGTCCACCCCCAAGATGCTCTCAGCATTGCAACTCAAGGATGGAGTGCGGAAAGGAGAGACCACTTACCTAGCCACATTGGTGAACTCCGACCTGCCTGATCCACCAACCGAGCATATCCCGCCAGCGATTACAATGGCACTAGAAGAATTTCAGGACGTCATGCCTCCCACATTGCCGAAGAAGCTTCCCCCAAGGAGAGAAGTTGATCACAAGATTGAGTTGGAGCCTGGAACCAAACCACCGGCACGTCCACCGTACAGAATGTCTCCTCCTGAGCTGGCTGAGCTACGCAGACAGTTGAATGAGTTGTTGGAAGCTGGGTTGATTCAGCCTTCTAAGGCCCCTTTTGGAGCACCAGTCCTGTTTCAGAAGAAGCACGATGGATCTCTTCGGCTCTGTATTGACTACCGAGCTCTCAACAAGCTCACCATCAAGAACAAATATCCCATACCATTGGTGGCCGACCTCTTTGACCAACTCAGCAGGGCCAAATACTTCACCAAGTTAGACCTGAGGTCGGGATACTATCAAGTGCGCATAGCCGAAGGAGACGAACACAAAACAGCCTGTGTTACCCGTTATGGGTCCTTTGAATTTCGTGTCATGCCCTTTGGGCTTACCAATGATCCAGCCACCTTTTGTACATTGATGAACAGAATATTTTGTCCCTACCTGGACCAATTCGTTGTTGTGTATATTGATGATATTGTGATCTACAGTAGAACCCTAGAGGAACATGTTGACCACCTCCGCACTGTTTTACAGGTCTTGCGGGACAACAACCTATTTGTTAAGAAGGAGAAATGCTCTTTCGCCACAGAAGAGGTGGCCTTCCTTGGTCATATAATCCGAGCCGGCACAATCAGTATGGATCCAGCTAAAGTCAAGGCCATTCAAGATTGGGTACCACCCACCAGGGTCACCGAACTTCGCTCCTTCCTCGGCCTCGTGAACTACTATAGAAGATTCATCTCTGGATTCTCAGCACGAGCCACTGCCCTCACCAACTTACTAAAGAAGACTAGTATGTGGACCTGGAGTGAGTGTTGCCAAACAGCTTTTGATGATTTGAAGAGAGCTGTCTCAGCAAAACCTGTCCTCGACTTGCCTGACCCAAACAAGCCGTATGAGCTACACACAGATGCTTCTGATTTTGCTATTGGCAGGGTCTTGATGCAAGAAGGACATCCCATCGCCTTTGAAAGCCGCAAATTGAATGATACAGAGA